>NC_056730.1:327857783-327882718 GCF_019279795.1 Protopterus annectens
ATCCTGAATCCCAAAGACATGCTGTAGGTGGATTGGACACTCTAAATTGACCCTAGGTGTGAGTGTGTGCGTGTGTGTACCTTCTGTGGAAGGTTGGGAGCCGGGCTGGCAACTTGACACCATAAAACTCCACTGCCAATCATGAGCAGACAGGTGATCCACTGTGGCAACCCCTAACTGGGAAAAGCCAAAAGAAGAAGAAGATGTATTTCATAAAAAAGCACAATGCTGATTAAAGAACAAAACTTAAAACAGCTTTCTTTCAATGTTACATTCTCTTGAAATAGTGGTGATTCTGTTATAATAAATTGATACATTAACCCCATAAATAAGTCACATTAAGTAGATGTAAGACATTTTTATAACCAAATAAACAATTTGAGAAAAATTAAAATACATTACAATGATATCAACATGTTATATTAAATGCAATAAAAACTGCAAAACATATATACAGTCATTAGCTATTTACTTAAAAAAAAACATTTTAAATGATTTGAACCATTTTAGTAACAGTGAACTTTTTTGTTTCATTTCACATGTGGAGACCTGCAAACAAATTAGATGACTGCGTTTTCCTACATTAATTTAATCCTTTTATAGTGCATGATAAGATTGTGCTATGTTTGAAACGTGATCACCCCCCACACACACATACACACACACACACACAGACTTGTGTGAAAAATGGTCAACCCCCCCACCCCGGCTTGTTAGTTTTCAGCATACACATAACAAACCGTCGACATGCAGTAGATTACATCTTCTACCCATAGAAAAATAATAATGTTTCCTCAACTATGATAGCATAAGCTAGCTTTAAAAACTTCATTGTTCAGAATGTGAGAAGTATGTAGCGGTATCCTGAAATGATCATCTAGATCTCCTATACTCCCAAAATAGTATGGTCACTGAAGGTAGATGGAGGCAGCTGGCAAAGATAAGCTATTTCTTGTTTTATTTTTCACAATTTAATAAAAGGTAGATTTCCTCCAAACTAAGGTTTTAATTTAATTCTTCAAGTGCTCTCATAGTAGCAGAAGTTTTTTTGGACATATATATATATATATATATATATATATATATATATATATATATATATATATATATATATACTGTTCAACCACACCAGTTATACAACTCATTTCTCTTTTTAAGAAAAGTGATTCATGACAGAAGGACTACTGCAGTCAAAGAAATAAAGATGGGTACTTTCAAATCAAATAGTTGAAGTTATAAACAAGGAAGTCATTTACTAATAAAACAATTTTCATAGTGATTACAGTCATAAATGACAACCTACCACTGTTTACTCAACTACTTTATGCAATATAGGGAATCCAAAAACAAAAACAAACTAACGAAGTCCAAAAAAATCACTGCTTCCAGGCAGACCAACTCACAAAATTCCAGAACCACCCAATATTGATACAATTGTGGTTTAATTAAGCAAAAAACAGTACACTCACTTTTCGTTCTCCTTACAATACAAAGAACTTCTTCAGAAAAAAGTGTTAAGTAATCCATCAAGTTTAAATCCGTTTTTTAAAAAAAACATGTGATTTGTGAAATCAAGCCCATTGGGCGCTTAATTATCAGATTAAAATTCTTTAATTAATTTGCTATTTAACCCTTCAAAATCTTAACACCAACAACTTGCCCAAATTCATATAATACCCCGTGTCTATATTTATCCCCACATGGAGTATATACAATATATAATATAAATACAAAAGCTATATGATGTAGAAAATATAAAAAATAATATGATAAAAATGCTTAAAACAATTAATATATTTACATAAAAACTTCATTCAACTATCATATTTTAATAAATCATGTTTTAATTCCATATTCAATGCTCTATTTGGAAATTCTATGCTACGCTATAACATATATACAAATCAATAGCATTTCATAAACTCATAGATTGCATCTACACATACAATATTTTCCCAAGAAAAAGCGTTTGGAATGTCCGGCCTTCTATGTTGGCAAAACCGACAGAAGGCTAAGGGACCGGATTTAGGAACATGTATGCAGTATAAGCAGGAATAAATTGGAAAACGCTCTGGCCAGACACATAAATGAACAGGTAGGCCATAAATTTGTTTTTAGGGTTATTGATTACATCCCCTATGATGTGAAAGGAGGACCATCTACGTTGAAATTAGAAAGACTGGAATTACTGTGGCAATTAAGGTTAGATGCTGCCCATTTTCCAGGTATAAATGAGATATCATCCTTGGCCTGTATTTTAAAACTGAGGAATTTAACATGATGATCAAGAAATTTATTGAGCAAAATACTAGTAGATTGTTGATTAAATAAATTAATACAGTTCAAACGTAGATTGAGTAATATAGTATTCCTTTCAACAGTAATTTTAATAGCATTTTTTAAAATGAAATTTTAAATTTGTTTCAATGCTTCTTCTTGGGCAATTGGGGAATTAAAACATGATTTATTAAAATATGATAGTTGAATGAAATTTTTTATGTAAATATATTAATTGTTTTCAGCATTTTTATCATATTATTTTTTATATTTTCTACATCATATAGCTTTTATATTTATATTATATATTGTATATACTCCATGTGGGGATAAATATATACATGGGGTATTATATGAATTTGAGCAAGTTGTTGGTGTTAAGATTTCGAATAGTTAAGTAGCAAATTAATTAAAGAATTTTAATCTGATAATTAAGTGCCCAATGGGCTTGGATTCACAAATCACATGTTTTTTTTTTAAAAACGGATTTAAACTTGATGGATTACTTAACACTTTTTTCTGAAGAAGTTCTTTGTATTGTAAGGAGAACGAAAAGTGAGTGTACTGTTTTTTGCTTAATTAAACCACAATTGTATCAATATTGGGTGGTTCTGGACTTTTGTGAGTTAGTCTTCCTGGAAACAGTGATTTTTTTGGACTTTATGCAATATACATAAATGAAAACAATTATCCAGGTTCTGTCGTTTCTTCCACTGAATGCAATGGACAAGAATGATGATAGTCAATCTCCTTATTTATCTCTTGACATTAATAATTAAGGAGAGTATCCTGTGTTGCAGTACCTTTGCATTAATTTATTAAAATTACTTTAAATCTGTAAATCAGTAATACAAAGTAAACTTTAAAATAATGAAAAAAAAAATCTCTTTAAGCTGGCAGAAAAACAACCACTCATAACCCATATTCAGTCAGAAAGGCCACTGCTCTTGCAGTCGCAAAGGAAAGAACAAGTAAAATACTTGTAAACTTTAAAATGCTCAGAATGTAATGAGGTATGAAGAAGAAAGGCTAGCACACCATCTTCAATCAGTTATAAGAGGTGTGAGGAAATAATCATGGCCTCTCGAGCTTCACTCATGAAGTCATTATTATTCTTATCTCTCTAAGGAAAATATCCTGGTAAAATATGCTCTGTTAAACATAATTTCCTGTATAATAGACAAGCATACCACTTAGCTGTGGGGATATAGGGATACACTATGATTTTGGCCTTCAAATTTAGCTTTGATCCTCCTAGAGTTTCTGGCTTTTTCATAAAGTCAGACCTATTATGAAAAGTAAGAAACTGCTCCTCTTTCATATGCTTTGTTATGATTTTTAAAGCCCAGTTCTATGATTGTTAATGCTTATAGGCTGAGATGTATGCAGACAAATGACTTATATATACTTGTTTACCTGACTCCTCTGTGATGTTACTTGTGACAGAACTTTCTCCAGTTGAGCTATATTGCCTGCTTTCTTTGAACTGCTTTCTTCTCTTTGCCCATCTCTCGGATGCTTCTTCCTGGGCTTTTTCCTTAGCTTTCGCTTCTTTCAGAGCTGTTTCATTCGGAAACTTTAGATGTCTGAATTCATAAGACATCCTGTCATGTGGTACTAATAAAGAAATAAATATTATATTATAGTCTGACATCATTATATTATAGTGTGACATCATCATAAGCAAACAATTGGTCATATCTTATCAGATAGATCTTGGCATCTGTGTGACTGACGCCACTTAAAATTTTGAAGTTAAAAATAAAATGTTCTGCTACAGGTGATGGATTCTAAATTTCTCACTTTAACAAATACAAACATGTGCTTTGTAAATTCAGCACCCCTCTGTGTGAAAACATTCAGTGCATAAGAATCGCAGTATACTGAATCATGAACATGAATTACTCTGAACAAATTTCAATCCTTTCTCAGCATTAGAAATATTATTTTCAAAAGATGCAATAAATATAATGCTTCTTCGATCATATGTGATACATTACAGAGGTGACATTATATGTTTTTATATCTGCTTCCTATACTATCTGTAATTAATAAATTGCTGAAAATACATGTCTTCACCAACAGGTAGTATGAGAACACTTATTTACCTTAGTAGTACAAACTACCACCTCAGACAAGGAATAGAGATCAGATATAAAAAGTAGAAAGTTTAGACTTTCTACATATGTGCTCTGGTTCAGTGAGAGCAGCATCGCAGACTGCATGAAATGACCTCCTGCAAGGTCGCACAGCAGCTCAAAACATGGTAAAGATATTTAATCAGTCAAACTTTATGACAGGTTTGGACCATTATGAAATATAAGTACAATAAAAGAAACAATAACAAAACATTGTGCAGTGAATCAGCTCAAACCATAACTGAATGTATTATGTGTGGGAGGTTGGCATAATTGTTAAGGTGTTTACCTTACAGACACAACACATGGTGCAGGGTTTAATTCTCACATGGGGTAATTGGCTAGGCTTAAATATTTCACAAGGGCAGGTAGCCTGTTATTAATCTATAAATGCACACAAACACCCATAAAAAAACATACAGACACAGATGCATACTTGCAACGCTTTATTGCAGCAGTCATGTTATTTGGAATAGTACTTTTTGATTTTAGGTCAGAATTCCTGTGATACCTACTTTTATGAGTACCGCAGTGGGCTAAATTTTCAGTCTTCTGGAAACTTTGTTCTTCCTCCAGTTTATTTTCAGCAATATCAGAGGTGGTCCGAGCCAGATGTATAATCTGACAAGCAACTGGTTCTGAAAGAGCCATCAAAGTCATGCTTTCACAAATATCTGCAGGATTTTCTGTTTTCTTATCCTCAAGTGGCATTTCAATTTTGCCAGGCACACTAGATGACTGCATGATTACATTATCAGATGTAGGAGGTTTTTCACCTATATTGTCAGAGGAGCTATTCTCAGATGGCATTTCTTTATCACAAGTGGATCTTAACAAGCTAGTGACATCAGTTATTTGCATTACTTCATGATTCATACTGTTTTCTCTTAAAACAATAGAACTGTTAGATGGAGAGTTAATTTCAAGACAGCTCTGGACTTCATCATCCTTATTATGCGCATTAACTTCTGATTCTGGTAATGGATGAAGGTCATATTCTAGTTTCTGCTGGGAAGTAAGTTCTTCCTGGACTTCTTTACTTACAGAAGAGTTAATTGCAGCATGTGGAACATGACAGCCACTTTGAACTATTAGCCTTGGCTCCAGATCACTTAGCATTATAGTCATGACTGAACTTCGTCTTTTTTTGACATTAGGTGCCTGGAATGAGCCCATCTCAAACTGCTGACTTACTGTGTCTGGGTTATTCACACATTCTGATGTTAGACTATAAGTAAGTCTTCTGTTACTTATATTGCTACATGAAGTGCTCCTTGGTGGTGATGTATCCTGAACTGACACAAAACTGTCCACGAGTACAGATTGTTTGGGTACCTCATCATGGTAGTCACCATCTAATGGCACTTCAAACCCACTCTCAGTACAGTGCACAGGATTTTGATATTCACCATGGGATCCCAGATCTTTAAGCTCCTGAAGAGAATTTTGAAACTGTTGTATCTTGTCTTCATGCAAAGTACCATCTGATAGACAAGTTTTTATAACAGGATCAATCTGAAATTGCTGTATCTTATATTCATGTAAGGTATCGTGTGATGAAAAACTTTTTGTAACAGGCTCTTCAAGTTCTCTGCTGTCTGGCATAAATGTTGTAACTTCTTCCATGCCAGACGCATTCTGACCACCTTCCTCAGACACATACTCTAAGTGGAAAATTTCATTATTTGGTAAAAGGACCATGTCTTTCTGTGGAGGTTTTAATCCTTTGGAATTGGTTTCAGAAGACCAGTGATTAACACTATTTGCTGAAGGTAAACAAGGTTGTGAATACTTTATATATTTCTGGTCCTCTGCTGCATGCATTTTTTCTTGTTTACTTTGATGCTTACTGAGGGCTTCTGTTGGAAAAGATGGACTTCGGGAAAAGGAAACATGTTTTTCATAGCATATGGTAGATAAATCATCCACTATAATACCTGGGTATGTTTTCCTTCTCCTTGCATGTGACTCTAAATTAGCCAATAACCTGTCCTTATTTCTTTCAGTGCTATTTTTTCTGAAGTACCTCTTTTGTTTGGATATTTCAATAGATTCTTTTGATAAACTTGTTCTCTGAAACCTGTAATCTTCTACAGATACTGGACAACATTGAGATGAAGCAGCCAAAGAGCTGTTTATTAAAACCTGTTGATTTTCAGTAACCATAGAGGGTGGACTTAAGGTTCTTTCTGACATAGACACTGGGTTATCTTCTTCGCTATTAGAACATGAATTCTCAGCTGTGGCTGTTGGTGGATTTAGAGATGCATTAAGTTGACTGCTATTATCATCCATAGGTGAAAGTGTTTTTTCTGCAAATGTATTTAAGGAAGAATGCTCCTCCCAGTCAGCAAACTGGTCAGGAGGAGGAGGAGGAAACTGCATTGACCATTCTTTGCGCAAACACTCACCAGGTATGCAGTCAGCATCACAACAACTTAACTCGGATGCCGCATAAGAACTGTAGGACCTCTGACTATGACGGCAGTCGGTATCATTCGAAGACCAATTACCATTTGTGGAACAACAGAAGCTGGGATGGTTTCCTTTAAAATGCTCCTCCTGGGGTTTTTGAAAGTTCCATTTATGCTGACAATCTGTGGCATCATGCTTAACCTCCTGTGTTGTTATATGCAGCTTTAGTAACACTGTGTCTTCTGTTGCATCTGTCGTAGGATAGCTCTCATCATTTCCATTTGTACTGGATGAATCGTGACATTGGCAGGTGCAATAGTTTTGCTTTGGGCAGGATGTTTCACTACATGTTTTACCTTTATATTGTTTACTTTCCAAAACCAAAGTAGTTTTCATGTCAGTACAGCTTAAATTGGGAACCTTTTGTATTTTGACTTTCACATTTGGGAATGAGCAGGCCACCTCTTTTCCCAGACAATCCTTTTCAGTCTTTTTATTCATGGGGCTTAGATGATGCTCTACTGTTACTTCCCTGAGAACTCCAGACTTGTCAGTCATCACCAATGTTATTATTTCAGGCTGTGCTTCGGAAAATGATCCTGAACAATAGGGACCTGCTTCATCATCAGTCTGATTCTCTGACATGGTACATTGGATTGTTGCTTCCCTTTCAACATTATTCTTTATATTCTGATTGATACCCAGAGACGTCTTGTCACCACATCTGACTTCTGATTTATCTTGGCTCCTAGGTTCTGAGAACTCCCCAGAAGCCTTGTGACTTTCTGAGATCATGCTTCTTTTATAATGCAGGCTTCTTAATGTAGTTTGTTGACATTCAATTTGGAATTGTTCATCTACAAAATAAAAAAAATATATATTTTTATTTTTTTTTTTTGCTAACTGGGTAAGTAGATGGAAGCAAGTTCACCATTTTCAACTTTTCTAACAGATATTTAACAAATGTTAATTTATGTCTTGACTGAAAGTCCTTCTGGAGGAAATATTTTCAGTTGCTTCCTACTCCAAAACTTACAGATATCCATTTCATAACTTTCCGTGCATATCTTGTGCTTTCCAAGCTAGCCTCCATTTTCCTAGCCTGAGTAGGTTTGGTAATATATGTTCACAATGCAAGGCTGACCTCCCTCATGTTGTCTGGTTTTGAAACAGGGTTGTCCCACTACTGTGATTTTTTCAGTCTCAGAATTTTAAATAAGTCTCTAATTCTGAATAAAAATGGCTTCAGCTAGTTTAATGTTCCTTGAATATGGAATAGTGTGTTTTTGCACTTTTTAATTTGGATTATTTTAGTAATACCACATGGATGGAAAGTTAAAGACATTTCATTAAAACATTTTTTGACCACTGCTTGAGCAAGGAGCTTAAGAAACTGTTTTGGAATGGAAAATTGCACGGAAACCCTTATTTGATTTTTATTATATTTCATTTTACTTTCATATCTACATACCATTTTCTTTTGTATGTTTGTTATAAATTTATTTCTTGGGATGCTCTTTTGTATTAAAATAATGATTATCTCATGTTTTCTGTATTTATGGAAAATTACAATTAAGGTACTTCAAAGGAGAATGCTGAATGCCAAAAATTTCTCTGCTGCCATATAAATTAAATTATAGCAACATAGGACGAGTATATGATTTACAAGACTAACAAATGTGAACGCATTTCCAAAGCTGGTATACTGTTACTCAAATGAAGACTACCACTTCAAATATACAAGAAGGAAGTAAAGCGAGTGATAAGGCAAAGAAGTGTCTAGAGAACATTGCTGCCACCTACAAAAGCAGTCGAAGAAGTAATAAATATCATATGTAAAAGCTCTGCAAACGGGCGGCCACGGTGGTGTAGTGGTTAGCATTGTCACCTCCGGTTTTATCGTTTATCGTTGGCTGGGGAGCCTATGTGCGTAGTCTGCATGTCCTCCCTGTGGTTGCGTGGCTTTCCTCTGGTTTCCTCCCACATCCCAAAGACATGCTGTAGGTGCATTGGACACTGTAAATTGGCCCTAGGTGTGTGTGTGTGTGTGTGTGTGTGTGTGTGTGTGTGTGTGTGTGTGTGTGTGTGTGTGTGCGCCTTTTGTGGAAGTTTGGGCGCTGGGCTGGCAACTCAACACTGTAAAACTCCACTGCCAATTATGAACGGACAGGTGATCTGCTGTGGCGACCCCTAACTGGGAAAAGCGGAAAGAAGAAGAAGAAGAAGTAAAAGCTCTGCAAACACCAGCATAAGTGTAGATACTGGAATACTGGCAAAATAAATGATATCAGAAAGTAATCAAAGAAGAAGTAAACATACATGTACAGTAAATAAGCTTTGCTCTGAAAAGAAATGCAGCCATGGGTTCCAAAATAAAGAGATGAGAAGTATAATGCATCACATGAGAATAATGATAGGCACAAAGATATTGTTAAAAGAATAACGTTTCTTTTTTCATATATGAATCATACTCCTGCTTTCTGTATCACCATATTGGCAACATGTGTAAGTATTCTAAGTTTACATGAAAATAAGAACAGTTGCATATTCATACATATGTGACTGCACACATACATAAATGATTTTCCCCAAATTTGCCCAAATTAGTGAAATGTTAGTCTGGCATAAAGCAAAATGCAAAGATATGAAAATTAATAGGATTGATATTCTAGCATTAATTTTCTCCCCCACTGTCCATACCATAATTCTGCATTTCTGTTCCCAGTAATATTTTACTGTTTCCATCAGATTTTCTATGATCTATGATTGATCTATATGCACCCATTAATATTACTATACTGAAGTTTTACCTTTCAAATTACTTATAGAGTTTATTCATACATGCTGTATAAAGTACTGTCTAATGATTTTATAAACCTCTTCCTCATTACATCCAGGTGACGCCTACAGGTGCATCTGCAGTTAACGCCTAGTGGAGCCTCTAGGTGTCAAATATTGCTTGTTCATATTTACATCAATAATTCCAAAACCATACACTATACAAGGTTTTAAAAGATTTCACCTTAAAGCTTACACAATGGCACACTCAACTGCATAAATATGTGACCTCTATTTAGTGCAGATAAATAGATATTAATTGTTTTCATGATATTCATTTATATAGATATAATTTTTCACATTTTTCTAAATATCTCAACAGCCAGGTAACACAGACAGAACTCCTTAGCCTCATATGAAAGCTCTCACCTAGCTGAATAAAATGTTTCTAACGGTATGTATGTAACTTGAGTGGTTGCTGAGATATTGTAAGTTGTTTACAAAATATTACAAATGTAATACTTATGTTTACTGTGATTTATAAAATTTGGTTTAAGACCTACAACCTAAAGAATGCTACCACTATAAAAATACTTTGTGCTGAAGATTTTACTATTTATATGCATTTCATAACACCTATGGTTTCAAAAATATGAACAATTGTTTCAAATGTGAGGACATAAATTGATTCTGTCAAAAGGCTTAGGCTCTGCCCATCGGAAGTTACAGTACAAACTTCTTGAGCTCCATTGGAGTGAATGAGTAAGGAGGATCATAAGTTAATGACAAAGGAACTTAAAAGGTCAGTGAAAGAGACCAATTTTATACTCGCATGGATCACAGTCTTCCAGGAATAGTATCAACAATGTTGTCCTGACCTTCCAAGAGTTTATTAAGGATGTTATTATTCTGAATCCTATAGGTGCTTCAGATCATTGCACTGTTAATTGTAATATTAGATGGAAAACTATTTCAAAAGATTAGGAAATCTATCATGTAAAACTTATAACACTCTTAAAGATTTCGTGTATAGTTAGAATTGGAAAGATGAGTTCAGTGGCCACTCAACTGATGAGATGTAGGGCAAATTCTTTGGCAAATTAAATCTCTCAATAGAAATGTTTGTCACAGAAATTAATTTGATATATAGCTCTAAAATAAACAGCCTTCCTTGATTAAATTCAAGACTTCCAATGTGTCCAAGAAGGAAATTGAGATGCTGGGATAAGTTTAAGCACCCCCCCCCCTTGAGTTTGATAAGACCTTGTATACAAAATTGGCCTGACCATAGGCAGATGACTATGAATTGCAATCAGGGTGAAATAAGGTGGATAACAATAAATCATTCTATAAATATTTTAGGCAAAGTAATAAGGTTGGGAATTTCAATATTTACTTGATATGTGAAGAAAGATTAAAAGTAGATCCTTTTGTGTTGGTGGATTGATTTGCTAAGTTTAGGGAGGAGGGAATTTGTAGGCAATAAGAGAATGCTGAAAAATACTACATTAGAATCAAATTAGGTTGACAGTGATTTTCATACTATTACAATAAAAATTATTGAGACAGCTTTGGAAAAGAATAAGCCTTGGGGCCACATGAGATAAATGGTCAATTTTATCCTCCATTAAAGAGACTATAAAGGAAATCATAGTATCATAGAAAATAAAGAAGTCTACATCACATGGGATCATCCATTGTAAACAGTTCAAAAGACAGATGCTAGAAAACCGGATATAGTGGTCCAAGAAAAGAAGACAAGAGTAGCATTGATCATTGAAATTGCTACACCCAGTGACTACAGTGTCTTGCATACAGAGAGACACAAAGTTATAAAATATCAGGATCTGCAGGCAGAAACAAGAGCAATGTGGAAGAAAGATACCCAGACAGTTCCAATAGTAGTAGGAGCAACGGGTCTTATAAAAAAGAATTTACAGTCGTATTTGTCTATGTTACCAATACATGTAACTCCATACAAACTGCAGAAGGAGTCATTACTGGGCACATTGCAGGTGCTGCGAAGAGCACTACTGGCTGACATCAAAGATTGAAACAATACTAATTTCATGAACTTTGATCATACTTTGACTTAGGTCCATTCCCGTCCTGGTATTAGAAATCCAAAAGACTTGGAGAAATTAAAAAAGCATGAAATCTTAATATATTTATTCAAGCAATCTTTTAAATCTGGAGTAGTCCCTACTCAGTTCATCAGATTCGACATTTTCATATACGTTTTATGCATGATTTCGACATTGTCTTTTGGTGTAAAAGACATTTTTTAAACGTTGACATTTTGATTGTATACCTATACACACACACACACACACACATACATATATATATATATATATATATATATATATATATATATATATGTATATATATATATATATATATATATATATATATATATATATATATATATATATATATATATATATATATATATATATATATATATATATATATATATATATATATATATATTCAGCTTTAAGAACTTTACTAAGAACAATTGCCTCTAGGGAAGAGTTAGTTATGATCCCTATTTATAAAACAATCATTATGACTATTATGCAGTATTGTTTAGGTTTTTGTATTTATTCTAAATATATATCATTAGGCTGGAAAAGGTCCAGATGTTCTTTACAAGGAAAATAAGAGGACTAAAAGATATTTCATATGAAGTTAAATGAAAAGACTTACCATAATTTCTGTATATTATAGACAACTTAGGGGTGGTCTTAGCTGAATGTATAAATGCCTTAAAATCCAGATTTGTGTTGTTTAATGGGAATTACGTTATACCAGGAAAAATGCTCTAGAAAAATTACTTCCTTGTGGACATTAAGCTTATGGTGATATGCACAAAACTGGGAAATAATTATTTGCAACACTGAAGTGGGAGAAGAGGGGACCTTTGGGGGGACCTTTGGTTTTAGACAAGCAGAATAGTAATGCTTAAAAATAAAATTGATTTATGGTGTAGAGAAAAGGTATGCTCACCCATGTGTAGGTGAATAGAGGCCAGTAGTGATCTTTGACCAATTATTGAACTTTGAACCTTATGTTTACATAAGTAGAGGTGTGACAAATGAGGAACTGTCAGCACAGCTAGCTGGAAATCTGTAAATAATTATATGTCACTTGTGAATATGAATATGATTTATATAGATGTGTAACAAAAGGAGATACAGCCAGCTACCTGGAGCTTTGTAAATAATTATATGTCATTTGTGAATATCAACATGACTCATATAAGATGTTTGCGTTACAAATGTATTAGTGTTATATGTCATATAAGATGGTCTGTACAGAAGTGTGTGTTGAAAAGGTTTTTGCAAAGTGCTTAAAATATAACCACAGAATGCCCAACTGGAATAGAACAGAAATGTGCATACACTATTGTAACTGTTTAAATGTATATATTTTAACAGGGGAAACTGGAATGCAGAAGGTTAACTTGCAAAACTTCAGAAAAATAGTTGAAATTAAATTACTTTATAGCTGGACCATAAAAAAGATGTTATCTTTCAGTTTCAGTGCAGCAACAGATACCATGTATATGCTGAGAAGTCTTCTGTATTGTCTTGGAAGTGTTTTATTGTTTTTTTACTTCCGTGATCTGCAAAGATCTGAGGAAAAGCCCTTGTCTATGTATTTTCACAGATAGATGCTAAATACCACTAGGTTTCAGCAGTGGGAGTTTTACCTGGGCTAGAGTCAGATTGCAAGAAATGAAGTCATTCTGCAAGCAGTCCCAGCAGTAATATTTGAGATATTAATTTGGGAAGTCTCTGAGGGAGAGATGGCATTCGATATTCTGTCTTTGACTTGACATCAATCAATATCCACTCATCACATCTGCCTTGCTGTTCTAATTAAGTGTACTAGGGTATAGTAATTCTCTTGGATATAGTCAGAAATATAGCAAAGCTTAGCTTAGATATTTTATATATTTATTTGATACTGTCCTGCAATGTTGTTTTAAAAAGATCCTATGATTTTGAACTCTGCTGTCACTGTAAATATATACTATTTTTTTGTTCTTTTAATATTTATTATTAAATATATTTAAACCTTTCATTGTGGCTGATCTTCTAGAGGTATTTACGCTACTACTTGCATATTTATTTGGTAACACTGTATAGGCCACTCCTAACAGCCTTGCTCTTGGTCAAACTACAATTTGTATTGATAGTAACATTACACAGTAAGATTGGACACCCTTTGTTAAGGGCCTTAAAGGAGCTGATAAAGAGTTGGCTGGTGGCAGTGATAACTACTTTATAGCCTGGGCAAAAGGGGGCATAGCTAGTAAACCTGTGCCAGCCTTTCCCAGGTGTGTGTGTGTGTCTCTGTGTGTGTGTGTGTGTGTGTGTGTGTGTGTGTGTGTGTGTGTGTGTGTGTGTGTGTGTGTGTGTGTGTGTGTGTCTGTGTGAGCTACTTGGGCAGGGACACAAAGCACTTGTTGGACAGAGAGGGTGCTGGAGGTCTTGGTTTGTCCACTCAGCTGAGATCTCAATTCTATAGCTGTGTCAGTGGGGAGTCTTATTGAGGATGTGGAGAAAGAGGGATAAACCAGTCCTGGACTGACTGTGGTCTCTGTGTGCTCTTAAGGGAAATTGCATTTGATGCAGAGAACTGCATATGGAAATACTGACTGTGTGCCTGTCATCATCCCAATGTACATCCCCCATCGGTGCCAGTGGTGAGGATTGAGGCTCCTTGATTACTGGTCCAGTGCTGGGGTATCACAAGAGGGTTGGCTAAGTAAGATGGCAAAGCATTCAAAGCCAAAGTACAAACCCGTAATATTAAGAACATTTCTTTGAAAATGAATAATTCTGGTCAGTGCCTCATACGACTAATTTTAAATATAAGAAGCCAAACAACAAAAAGTTCCACTGAAAATTAGCACAAATGAAGTCTCAGACTCAGTTTTATACTGAGCGCTTTCATTCTTTTTTAATCAATAAGAACTTCTTCAGAATCTAAAACTCCAACTTAACATCAAAATTTAAAACGGGAGCATAAAGGTCACATGCTCTATGTTAACCAATTGAAATCCGTCCCAAAAACACACCTGTATCTTAAAGTAACACACATAAAACAATGTGTATATTGCAACATTATAACAATGTCTCTTGAATACTTAAAAGGTATTAGTGAGTAAATCACACAAATTATAACCTTTGCTCTAGTAAAAAAACATTTAATATTTACTGTTTCATTGAGTCCTGGACTCTTGTCCCCTTGTAATATAATTTGGAACTGAGATTAGCAACATTCTAATAACATCCTGTAATCACCTGTGAAGTTTTCCATGCTTACTGAGGCAAGAAGGTAAAAATGAAATTTTTTGAAACTAGGGCAAACAAATGAATGTTTAGCTAAGAAATTGCTCATATCCCTCTTCTTTATTACCAGGGTATGCTGGCAAATTCTCCATGATAACTTTCTCACAGTCTTGTCCACATAGTAACTTGGACATGATTCACACAAAGCCAGGTAAACTACCTCCTGGGACCACAGATCCAAATTCAAAGCCTTCATGTAAAAATTTGAAGTGTTGCAAATGTACTGACACTGTTTACATCTCCCACACTTATATGTGCCTGGTGTGCTGTGTTTTGCCAAGCTTGTAGATGAGATATTTTCCAAAAATATCTTCATGTTATACACTCTCTTGTCAGTGAACAAAGGACTGTCACCTAGTGTTTTAGCCAAATCCCCATTTCCTAAGATTATTTTCCAATTTTGTTTTAAAATGTCTCTAATTAGAGTCATGTCTACGGAAATGGGAAGGAGAAAGGCTCCTCTGTAACAAATCAATGGGGCCTGTGCCAGGGTGGGTGTGTTACTACTGGCCAATGAGTTCACAGACTGATGCTTGTGCAAAATTGTTCTAGCCTTGTTTGCTCTGAGTAAATGTACTTCCAGTATAATTTTCAATAGCCAATCACAATCATATCCCCTGGCCATAAAAAAAATTCTCAAATTGCATATTTCTTGTTTGAAGATTTGTTCGTCAGCACTCAACCTACTTAGCTGGATAAACTGACCTTTGGCAACCCTTTTTTTCATATGGTGCAGATGTTGACTAGATCTATGTAAATACTGATTGACAAATGTCTCTTTGCTATAAATTTTACTTTTAAAACTGTGACTCTGTTAGCCAAAGGAAAGAGTAATGTCCAGGAAGTTGATAACGTTTCCATAACCACTTTTGGTAAATTTCAGGAAGGAAGTACTAGAGTTGGTAAATGAAAAAAAGAAGTTATGTCTCACCATAATGTTCCATCTGTGTTGTCGATCTTCACTAATCCTTGACTGTGGGCTCGGTTGAAGCCTCGGAACCAACTCGGCCGTTTTTTTCAGCTCGCGCCTCCCAAAACTCTCAAGCTAGGCTCTACTCATAATGCTCCTCACTAAATTACCTCAGAGTGAGTTTGCCTATAATACTGACAGACAGACAAGAAGTAATAAATAAATAAAAGACCATATCTGTGTCTCTATTATGAAGCCAGTCTTTAGGAATATTTGGTCCACTAAGAGTCTTAGGCAGGTGGAAGGAGAGGGGGGAATGTCAAGGATTAGTGAAGACTGACAACACAGATGGAAAGTTATGGTAAGACATAACTTCTTTATCTGATGTTGTCAATCTTCACTAAATCCTTGACTGTGAGATAGAGGTCTCTAGCTACCTGAATCTTGGGAGCTTTCATGAAAGAATATTCCCATCAAACCGAATGATGCACATCCCCTAGAAACCTGGTCCAGTTTGTAATGAGTAATAAAAGTATGAGAAGATGCCCATGTAGCTGCTGCACAAATGTCATCTAAAGAAGCTGTAGCATGAAAAACTGCAGAAGCTGATACAGCACTAGTTGAATGAGCTTTTTCAGGACGTGATTGGTGAAATCCCTTTGAGTGATAAATAAAGGGTATACAATACCTAAGTCATTTTGATAAGGTAACCTTCGATACTGGATTACCTAAGGAAAGTGAGGAAAAGGCAATGAACAGTTGGTCAGATTTTCTGCTGTCCTTTGTTCTTTGAAGGTAAAAATGTAATTGTCTCTGAATGTCTAATAAGTGCAGACAGTATTCTCCCTTATTAGAGAAATTAGGGAAAAAGACTGTTAGAAGTAAGGTTTGATTGATATTTGATTCTGAAACAACCTTTGGCAAAAAAGATGGCTTCATCCTGAGGGAGATCCTGTCCTTATAAAACATTACATAAGGGTGCCTGCAGGACAAGGCTTGAATTTCCGATATTCTTCTGGTTGAAGTGATAGCTTAAGTTTTCCTGGTCAAAAACCTTAAAGCACAAGTTGCCAAAGGTTCAAAAGGGGATAAAATGATAGACTGTAGGACCAAGGGTAAATCCCATGGAGCAATGGGTTCTTTAAATGGAAGCCTTAGCGTTAAGGTTCCTTTCAAAAAGGCCTTACAAAGTTTATGAGATATAAGTGAAGAACCATCAAAACCAACATGGAAATTACATATCAATGCTAGATGTACTCGAATGGTAGTAGCTGAGGAGCCAAACTGATAATAAAAGGCCAAAAAATCTAAAAACTTATCCAGAGGTGCTGTGTAAGGGGTCAGTATTACTGTCAAGTAACCATCTTGCAAATTTTATCCATTTGTTATGGGACAGCTTTTTAGTTGAAGGCTTGTGGTGGGCCAAATGATTTGTGGAACTGGGGAAGTAAGGGAGGAATACCTGACAATCATGGGAACTGGAGAAGCCATGCAGTGAGCTTGAGATGCTGGAGATTCAGACAAACTATTCCTTCTGGGTGAGATAACAGATTTGGAGCTGGGTCCAGAATCCAAGGTTTCTGAAGTAGGTGAGGCCAAAGGAAGGGAAAACAGACTTTTCAAGGCCAGAACAGAGCAATGAAGATTATTTTGTTCTTCGACCTCTTGGCTTTCTTTAGAAGCTGACATATCAGAGGAGTTGGGGGAAAGGCATACAGGAGACCAAGGAGCCAATCATGGAGAAGAGCATCTCTGGATGACTCTCTTGGAGAGGGGAATAGGCAAAGTAGCTGGTGTGCTTGTTGTGCAGAGGAGATGCAAATAGATCACAGCAAGGTTGACCCCATTAGTGGAATATCTTTTCTGCCACTAGTAGATTGAAAGACCACTTGTCAGGTATTAGGACAGTTCTGCTCAACTTGTCCACAATCATGTTAGAGCTCCCTGGAATGTGCATTGCTGTTAGAAACTGGTTGGAAGACATCACCCATTACCATACTCTGAGGGCTTCTCGACAAAGTGGGTAAGAGTTGGTTCCCCCTTGTTTGTTGATGTACCAGACTACCAACATGTTATCTGTTTGTATTGCCACTGTTCCAAAGGGGATGGTATCTTGAAATGCTCACAGCACTAACAGCATTGCCCTCATCTCTAGACCATTGATATGCAAATTGTCATCCATCTGGGACCAAGTGCCTTGGACTGTCCTTCCCAGATAATGCCCCCCACCCTATCTGTGAAGCATCCGTGGTCACTATGGCTTGGGACTAAGGTAGGACAAAGGGACAGCCCGACAAGATTTCGTTGGAAGGAATCAAGATAGGTCTTGTTTGCAATGATTGGTGATCAAAATCTGATGAGACATCGGTTGGCTTAATAATGACCATTGGGAGGCCAGAAGCTATTGAAGAATCCACATGTGATATCTGGCCATGGGAACTAGGGTAATAGCAGCTGCCATTGACCCTAGAGCCTGCAGTATGAGTCTTGCTGGAATACTTCTGTACTGAATGATGTGGTTTACTTGTGATCTGATCCTCTGAAACCTTTCTAATAGGAGTGATGCAAATCCCATGAGTATCTCTAGTATATCTCTAATTATAGGTGTTGTGTGGGTTCCAAATGAGATTATTTTGTAATTTATTGTAATTCCTACAGTGGTGCAAAGATGAAGGGTGTAATCTCTTGCCTTTGCAAGTTGACACTTGGTGGTAGCAGTAAGGAGCCAGTTGTCAAGATATGGAAACACTCAGAGCCCTATCAGTCTGAGATGCACTGCTAACACTGCCATGCATTTGGAAAACACCCTAGGGGCTGTGGTGAGGCCAAAGGGCACTGCCCTGAACTGATAGTGACTGGCTCCCAGCTGGAAGTGCAGGAATCTTCCGGAGTGCTTGTCCATTTTTATGTGGTAATATGCATCCTGAAGATCTATTGAGCACATCCAGTTGTCTTTTTCCAAAAATGGAAGTATTGACTGTACTGAGACCATCTGGAATTTGGTTTGTTGAACTGATTTGTTCAACTGGCTGTGATCCAAAATGGGTCTGTACTCCCCTGTTTTTATGGGCACTAAAAACAGCCTTGAGTAAATTCTGGATCCTCTCTAGTCTGGTGGGACTGATTCGATGACTCTTTTGTCGAGCAGTTTTTGTATTTCTAAGACTGCTGCTTCCCTGTGACTGGTGAAACATCTGGGAGTCTTTTCTGTGTTTTTGGTTTTGTTGAAAGGGGAATGATGTATCCTCTGGAAATGTTCCAGTGCACCCATTTGTCCCATGTCATTTGTAGCCAGGCAGATTGGTGCAGGGATAATCATCCCCCCAACTACCTCCAGAGGAAGGCAATTGGGCCTCCATTCAGGAGTGCTGGTAGGAGTTACCTGAGAAGGAATCTCTGGACCCCTGGTTCTGTGGGCTACTTCTGCCTCTTGGACTGCATCTTCCATTATTACTTCCCCCTCTGCTTCAGGAGAAGTCTTTGCCATGTGAATTTTGGAAAGGCCCTTGGGTTTTTTTGAACCATACCTCGTACTTCTCTGGTTCCTAGAGTAGGGCTGCTGAGGAGTGGAGAAGCATATGCCCACAGCAGAAGGAGTCTTCCCATCTTTCTCACATCTGGCTAGTGTATCTTTAACCTTGGGTAAAAACAGGGAAGATCCGTCAAATGGAGTATTGATGAAAGAATATTTAAATGGCTCCGCAAAGTCACACAAGTGCATCCAGGTGTGTCTCCTGATGGGTCCATGTCAAATGGATGAAAGCGCACTTCAATGAAGACCACATCGCCGAGACGACTCTGCCGACAGGGCGAATCCCTGACAACGGTAAGTCAAGGTATTACGGAACGGGATAAATTCCCATTTCTGTAATACACTCAAAAACCACATCACAACATTTATAGCAGGAGGGCAAGCCCCCCTGCACCCCCCATGTGGGGGCTGCACCTCCACACACCCCCTACTTAAATATGCCAACATTGAGATCGCACTACAGTGGGGAATGGGACTAACTCCCAGTCTGCACTACTTACCGGTGTCGGGGATTCGTACTGTCGGTGGACTCGTCTCGGCGATGTGGTCTTCACTGGTGTGCTTTCATCCATCTGACATGGACCCCTCCTGATGGCTATGCCTGAACCTGCTGTTCTTGTCATCCCTTCAGTTGCATGAACAAATTGGAAATCAAATCAAGGGTGGCAAGCTGAGAGATAACCTTATCTCGGACCTCTTCAGCTACTGCTCCTGTGAGAGTGTCTGAAAGCTGTTTGATCAGATCTCTCTGCAACCTAGTGAAGTTTGCCATATAATTCAAAGACCTGAGAGCAAAGGTCACTGAAGCATATACTTGCTTCCTGAACATATCCATAGTCCTAGACTCCTTATTAGGAGGACGGATAGTAGGACTTTCTTCTGCAAGTTCCTTTTTGGTGGCTGCCACTATCACCATGGTGTCTACAGGAATACCCTTGGCCCAATGTTGTTCATCCTTAGGGGCAGACAGAATTTGGTCAGGTCTCTTAGGGATCGGCTCAGCTGAGTCAGGAATCCTCCAAGGCTGCTGAAGTGATCAGTTTAATAAGCTTGTCAGTGGGTGGAGAGATCCAAGAGGTAGAGGGCTGGGCATGAAAAGCCTCCAGGTATACTAATTTCTCTGAGGAAGGTTGAAGAGAAGTCCAGCTACCCCTCTGCTTCAGAATTTCTAGGATGTCCTCAAAGGAAACATCATCAGGGGGCAATCTAGGGGAACCTTCCCCTTCACTGAAATCAGTATCCTCTGTGAAAGACTCTTCTGGAGAGTCCAAGTCCTTCCTCTTGCACTTTTTCTTCAAAGGTACCTCTTTGGTGGGATGTTCCAGAGAAGTATCCAAAGAAGAAATCACCATGGTGGATCATTCCTTAGGCTTCTGTGTCCTCTGTCCCAGGGATGAGCCTGGAGGAAGCTCCTGTTGAGGGGATGTACAAGATACTTAGCCCAACAGGGATGGCACAGACTGTGAATCCACAATGGACAAAGCCTTCTCCATGGCCCAAAAGGCAGGCCCCCCCCATAGAGGGATGGGAGCCCGGAAACAAAATGGACTCCTTCAGAACCGTGGTCCCACCCCGTACCAAGGAAGCCACCTCTGAGGCAGAAGCCAAGGCTGAGCTTATGAATGCTGAGGCCCCGAGGGGTATGGAGGGCTCAGAAAGTATTGAAGTTGAACCCTGCCCCTCAGACCCAGAAACAAAGCCTTGACCCTGGGATTTCTCCACTTCCAACAATCTGGAAGAGCTCAAGGCAATTATCGGGCCTGGAGAAGGATCCCTAACAAGCACTGATGCAATTGGAGCTTGGAAAGTTGGTACCAGGGGTTCCAAAATCACAGCTGGAGTCAGAGGAGGAATCTGAATATGCATTGAGGAAGGACCGGCTCAGAAGCCGAGGTGGCTTGGAACTGAGGATGAAGACAATCCCCTACATCATCAGGAGCTGGTCAACCAGTCTCATAATATCTGACTCAGAAAGGCTCTTAGTAGACCAAATAGAGGAGTCTGATGGAGACCTAGGTAGTCTTGGTTCCAAAAAAGGACTTGGTGGACTGTCAGCAAATGGATCCACTGATAGGGAGTAAGAAGTCCTTGGTGATATAATAAGTCAGTGCTGCTTCAGTATCGAGGGATCAGTTGGTAACGAAGCTTCAGATGTCTGCACTAAAGCCTGAGTTGAAGTCAAGTTATCTTAACATATCAGTGCCAAAGATGCAGTCAACACCGAAGGAGATCTGGTCAATTTTGCAGGCAGTTCCAAGGAACTTTTCAGAACCGAATGTGATCATTTTTTAGTTTTGGATGAAGAAGAAGAAAAAGAAGAGGAAGAGCTGGCTTCAGTCTTGGGACCAGATATCGCCTCTTCAAAATAACCCTTCAGTAGTCCCTTTGAATAAGCTTGTTTCTCCACTCTGTCAAGGTTCTAGTGGAGAAACCATGACAAATAGCACAATCCTCCTGGAGATGGACAGCACCTAGACAGTAAACACAAAAGGTGTGTCCATCCAAGCTGGGTATGTTTCTGTCTCATTTTTGGCACCTATTAAAACCAGGGGTGCCCTTAGTAGACTTATCAGCCGTATTCAAAAAAAGAGGCATAAGCCACACTGACACAGACACACACAGAGGAAAGAGCAACAAAAGAGAAAGTCTCCTTTTGAAAGAACAGAAAAAAGGAAAAATTAACAACGATGGTAATATAGAATGCCCTGTCGTAGAGGAACAGGGAAAGTAAGTACCAACAATAGTACATTAGATTACCTAATGGCAGAAAGTGAAGTCTGGGAAAGAAAATAGTTAGGCACACACTAAATATGAGGGAGGAGTAGGTAGAAATATAAACAAATTATATAATTATAGAGAGAGAGAGAGAGAGACAGGACAAAAAATGTATGAAACTCACAATAATATATTGACAAGGTTCAAGAGATTGGTTGAACGCGTCTGACACCACAAAGCGGCAAACAAGATCTGAGCTAATTAAAGAGGAGCATTATGGGTAGAGCCTAGCTTGAGAGTTTTGGGAGGTGCGAGCTGGAAAAATGGCCGAGTCAGTTCTGAGGCTCAGAACTGAGCCCACAGTCAAGGACTGAATGAAGATTGGCAACATCAGATCAATTGTTCAAACTCATCCTTAGTACCTTTCCATAAGATGATCAAATCTCTATAAATCTTTTTGAAAGAAGTGGAATTTTAGGTCTCTTTGTTCTCATCAAGTCATGATGAGATTCGCAAATATGGGGGCTATCCTCACTCACATGGCAAATCCTGATGTTTGTTTATAGTGTTTGCCCATAAACAAGAAAACGTTATTGTCCAACATAATCTCCAGCAAAACATATATGGTGTTCCCAAGTGTATTGTCAAAATCAGTGTGTTTAGTTAGATATTTTCTTACAAACGCCATACCCATGTCTTGCTCAATGCTAGTGTATAGAGGCACCACATCCAAAAACACTCATCTTTTATATCTTTGATGTCTCTGAGTAATTCCAAGAGATGCTATGAATCCCTGAGATAAAAGTCAGATTTCTGCACCACTAGATTTAGGATTTTGTCCAGAAAGACAGAGTTTGGTTCTGTTTTATAATGGTCAGCAGCCATGATGGGCCTAAAAAGCAGGTTAGATTTGTTCTTATGAACTTTGGGTATGTCAAAAATCTTGCCATTTTTGGCAATTCAACCCTGAAAAGGTTGTACACATCATAATCTATATTTCCTTAACTAAATAAGTCAAACAGGGTGTTGTCAATGTTGGAAAAACATTTTTTTATAATTTTATCAGCTGTAATTCCTCATAATAAGCTGTGTCTGAGAGCAAATTATTGATGGGCAGATTGTAGTCGTTATTGCCCATAATGACTACCATGCCCCCCTTGTCTGCCTTCATTACACATATTTCTTTGTTCTCTAACAATTTCCCTTAACATGAGCATCTCATTAGCAGAAAGATTATAGGTTTTAGGTTTGTTCCCTACTTTCCTTCATAACTCTTCTTCACGTAAATCATGAAAAGTTTGTAAGGTCTTATGAAGAGTAGGATTGTAGGTACTTCAAGTGGGAATGTCACTTCTCTGAGATAATTGAGGAACATCATGTAAGATGTACTGTAGATGCAATTTCCAGACATACAGTTTAAAGTCTATTAGGACTCTTGTGATGTTGGTCGATTGTGAGTGTATGAAAGAAAATCATTTGGACAAAATCAACATGTGATGGTCTTTCAAATTCACACTACTAAAGTTGAGGATGTCAGAACCACCTATTAATTTTTTCTTCTGTTCTTCCCCCTTCCATTGCCCTGCTTCCTTCCTCTGTTCTGCCATTTTGGGGGTTCTTGTCATCACCAGGGGATTGGATAAAAAGGAGCAGGGGAAAGAACTGGAGGTGATTTCAATTACCCAAATATTAACTGGGAGAACTACTCAAGTACTAACTTCCTTGCCCAACATTTCCTAGAATTTATAAACTCAAAGGCCCTGGATCATCTGGTCAATACTCCCACCAGAGGTGACAACATATTGGACCTGGTCATCACCAACATGGCCGACCGATGTTCCACACCAGAGGTCAACCCCTCGCTGGTTAGATCTGACCATAAACAAATCACTTTGGATATCCACATTCCGCCCCCACCCCCAGACAAGGAAACCACTGTGAAAAACTTTTCAAAAGTAAACTTCACGTTATTTAAGACCGAAGTGGAAAGTTTCAACGCCCCCATGCTAAAGAATAAAGCTGTCCAAGCTGCAAAATCCTTTACTAATGCATTCTACGGGCACCTACAAGAATGCAGGGATTGTGCTATCCCAAGCAAAACCAAGACTCACTCCTCCAAGAAAAGGAAACCAGGCTGGTGGACCCCTGCCATAAACAAGCTATACAATAGAAGGAGGAAACTAGTACAGGAAAGAGTACAATACCAAGAAGGGAAGACATCCCTGATCAGTATTAGCAAGAAACTACGATCCCATATAAAATCATCCAAGGTGAGCTTCGAAAGAAAAATTGCTAAGGACTCCAAAGATAACCACAAGACATTCTTTATCTATGTCAAGAATCTAAGTGGCAATGCTCAGATCTGCTCGGAGTTAATGCAGAATGGCACAAAATACACTGAACCGACTGATATTGCCAACATTCTGGCAGACAGTTTCAGTGCAAACTTCACCCCCAAAAGGGCCCATAACCATAAGAGAAGAATGTAGAGCCCCTGAAATCACAGACACTCAGGTTAAAGCAGCCCTCTCCAAAGCCAAAAACACAGCATCAATGGGACCAGACAGTGTCCCAGGCTGCGTCCTACATGAGCTCAAAGATGAACTAACCCCTCACCTAAACACACTGTTCAAACTTAGCCTCTCCACAGGCTACGTACCCATAGAGAAGCACACATCAACGGTTATTCTGCTCCACAAAGATGGAGCCACAACAGACCCCAGGAACTATCACCCTATAAGCCTGACTAGCTTGGTCTGCTAGGCTATGGAGCGTATCATCATGGAACTCATTAACAGAGACAT